>NC_034196.2:39826042-39866042 GCF_002021735.2 Oncorhynchus kisutch | reverse complement strand
TCTGTCTCTCTCTCTATGTCTCTCTGTGTCTCTCTCTCTGTCTCTCTGTCTCTCTCTCTCTGTCTCTCTGTCCCTCTCTCGCTGTCTCTCTCTCTCTGTCTCTGTCTCGCTCTCTCTGTCTCTCTCTCTAATTCTGTCACTCTCTCTCTGTCTCTCTCTGTCTCTCTCTGTCTCTCTGTCCCTCTCTCGCTGTCTCTCTCTCTGTCTCTGTCTCGCTCTCTCTGTCTCTCTCTCTCTAATTCTGTCACTCTCTCTCACTCTCGCTCTTTTTCTCCCTTTCTATCTCTCTCTGATTCTCTCTCTCTGTCTCTCTCTGATTCTCTCTCTCTGTCTCTCTCTGATTCTCTCTCTCTGTCTCTCTCTGATTCTCTCTCTCTGTCTCTCTCTGATTCTCTCTCTCTCTCCTCTAGTCAGAGTAGGTTTTTCCCTCCTTTTCTTTTTACAATCTGTTGGTTCCCAGGGGATCCAAGCTTTATGAGACCATCTATCAAGCCCATCTATTCTTCAGAGGTTCAAAAGAGGCACCCTACCACTCCACTGTGCCACATGAGTGGCTGAGGTGCAAACATCCAACCCTGGGGTCCGGGTTGATGTTGTCAGGGGTCATCTCAAAAACACATACAGTGGACAAAGACATATTGTACAGTGTCCGTAGACAACCCTTTGTGATAGGTTGTTTTGGTCGTGTGGGTATATTCCTACGAGGATCACCCTATAAATAGAATACATTTATTTTCCTTTCAAGAAATAGAAATGTGTTTAAAAACATTTTAGAATGTTATAATATTCCTTGTGCTGTTACAGGCTTTGGTTTTTCCATTTATATTTTGAGGTTGGATGTTAGCACGTTAGCATATGGGGCGTTACCGATTGGTGTCACCTCGTTAGTCAATATGTGTTACCCCAGTGCTGGTTGCCATGTTGTTAGTGTGAAGGTGTTTCACCTGTGCTGGCCCAGATGCTATTTAAGAATGGCTGGCCGAGTTCTCCAGTTGTCTTGAGAGATGTGGAGAGTCAACACCTTTAGTTGGCTCTCCCTACTTGATTTCTAGAAAAACATTCCTTTATCTGATCTTCCCTGTTTTTGTTTTGCTCCACCATGTCTGTTTGCTTCCTGTCTTTAAGTTTGGTGTGGGTTTTTATTTTGTTTGCCTCTTCTTGGGTAAATTTAGTGGGTCTCATGATGGGTGTCTTTAAGGTCCCAGTTGCTGTTGCTAGGCAACTTTCAGTGGACACCCCCACGAGTGTCTTTCAGAACCTCTCCTAAAACCCCACCTGTTTCACTTTGGTTGTTGGTCAGTGACTCTTTGTTAGTTCCCCTTTCTGTTCTTGCTGGGGAACATAACAGTATACTTCTGCTCAGTGTGTATTTAACTTGTCTAAAGTATGGTATCATTATAGCTTTGTCTTATTGTTTTGTTAATTTTTGTTGAGTATATAATTGATATATATATATATATATATTGTGTTGTCTAATTGCGTGTGATTTGTGTGTAAAACTGAGTAAACAATGTAAAAAAATTAATATTCATGCTTTTTCCCAATAACAAAATATGGGTTAGAGATTTATTAATATCAAAAAACATAATCATTACAGAGGAAAGGGGAGAATGGTAATACACGTGGCTGAACAAGTTATGGTGTCATCTGCCCGGGCATGTTTTGGGCAGGGTTTCTGAATGTCCACTCATGCATGACTAGCCTGGTCCCAGATATGTTTGTCATATCATGTCAATTCCTTATCACGTTAAACAGTCATGATAGCACAAACAAATCTGATCAGGCTAATGCATTGATGGGAGGATCATAGTTTTTGCCTAATATCAGGAAATTGTTTACCAGATCCAGGCAATACAAAGATGGTGTATTACTCACTAGATGTGTTGACTTGATTTAGGAGAAGATCTTGTCTATCACCTTCTAGGGGAATTTTGATTAGACTTTAAAGAGTCCTTTCAGGGGATGAGTGTAGGAACGGGTTCATGCTCAGTTTTAAAGATTAAATACTGTCTAATTTCATGTATATTCTCTCAAAATATGCCTCTTTCACAGGTGTTTTCGTCTGAATTTCTACTGAAGGTACACTAAAAAAGTCTCTCATTTCGGCAAAGTGGCAAAAGAGCACAGCCCTCAGCATAAAAGTGCTGACAAATCGATGTCTCATGCAAATCTTAACCAGTGCAGCTTGGCTTGACTCCACTCTGAGAAAACTAGTTCAATTTCTATCAACTAGCCTAGCAGAACTTCACTTCAAACGTTCATCAAGTAGTAAAGATAAATCCCTCCAAAAAAAAAAAACAGGAAGTGAGTAGTAGTGTATGTTGCGATTGGTGCGATTGTGTCGTAGATGTCCTTTTCCGTAGGAGAGGAGAAAGGTCTTCACAAGTGAGGATGTTTGAAACCCAGCGATGTCTGAACATACCATGTGGCCTTCCCAGATGTCCGGTAGCAGACCTCAATGCTTCATCTGGGTGGAGGGGGGGGGGGATAAGTGACGCACGCACTCTTTTGATTTCTTCCTGGACACAGGAAAAAGGGGGCAGACAGTAGCGATGCACATTTCCTCTCTATTAGGAAATCCTGCACCAAATAGAATGTCTATCAGTTAGTTAGTTATTGATCAAATCCCAGCAGGCAAAACCGGTTGGAAAGACGTCATTATGACATATTTTATGATCAGCTCAGGTCGTTTCATCATTAGATTTTCTTTTAAGACCTCTTCAACTGGTTGTAATCTGGTTGTTCTGACCAGATGAATAACCTAAATACGTCTTTCCCTGATATCATGAGGGTTGTAAACTCGTTACCTGACGTCTTAACTTCCAGAAAACCTTTTGTTAACCTGAATATAATGTCAATATGACGGCCCGTGACAAATTTTGGCCACTGGCCTGCTGCTTTATTTTGACAATGTAGGGAAAGTAAAACACATTTTATAGGTGCAGTATCTACAGATTTAGCTCCAAACGGGTCATCACAACATTGTCACAAACCAACAATGGTATGTGTTGGAGCATTCTATTATTCCATTCTATTACCATATCAAATCAAATCACATTTTATTTGTCACATGTGCCGAATACAACAGGTTCACCTTACAGTGAAATACTTACTTACAAGCCCTTAACCAACAATGCAGTTTTAAGAAAATACTGAAAAAAATGACATAAGAGATCATAACATTGAGTGTAGGAGATGGGTGGAAGACTCATGACTATGGTGAATTTTTGATTTGGGACTTCATGTTCCCTTGAGACCACAGAAGCTTCCACAGTTGCTGTTTTGTGTAGTGGCCAAGTATCTGTGTGTGTTCTGCCTTGGCAGTTCGTGTGGTGGTGAGTGGCTGTGAGTTGTGACTCTCTCTCTCTGCCTCCCACTCCCCCTCTCTCTCCCCCCTTTATCCCTCCCCCACTCTCTCTCTCTCTCTCTCTCTCTCAGTCTCAGTCTAGTAATTATAAACGTCATGGAGGAACAGTGGCACTGCCTTGAACCAGCACCCCGCCTTGAACCAGCTCCCTGCCTTGAACCAGCACCCTGCCTTGAACCAGCACCCTGCCTCGAACCAGCATCCTCCCTTGAACCAGCACCCTGCCTCGAACCAGCATCCTCCCTTGAACCAGCACCCTGCCTTGAACCAGCATCCTCCCTTGAACCAGCACCCTGCCTTGAACCAGCACCCTGCCTTGAACCAGCACCCTGCCTTGAACCAGCACCCTGTCTTGAACCAGCTCCCTGCCTTGAACCAGCTCCCTGCCTTTATTAGGCACAAAGTGGATGAAATGGTTCAGAATAGAGTGAAACGGGGAGGTACTACTATCTGAACTTCCAATAAGAAATATGTTTTTTGTTTTATATTATGCTACAGGGTGTGGCTTAATGAACAGTTGTCTTGTTTCATGTTTTCGCTCCCCCCCCCCCCCTCATCTACACACAATACCCCATAATTACAAAGCAAAAACTGTTTTTTTTTAAATAAATGTTTGACATTTATATAAAAAAACTGAAATATCACATTTACAGTATTCAGACCCTTTACTTAGTACTTTGTTGAAGCACCTTTGGCAGCGATTACAGCCTCAAGTCTTCTTGGGTATGATGCTACAAGCTTGGCACACCTGTATTTGGGGAGTTTCTCCCATTATTCTTGGCAAATTGGATGGGGAGCTTTCCTGCACAGCTATTTTAGGTCTCTCCAGAGATGTTCGATTGGGTCCAGGTCCAGGCTCTGGCTGAGCCACTCAAGGACATTCAGAGACTTGTCCCGAAGCCACCCCTGCGTTGTCTTGGCTGTGTGCCTTGGGTCGTTGTCCTGTTGGTAGGTGAACCTTCGCCCCAGTCTGAGGTCCTGAGCACTCTGGAGACGGTTTTCATCAAGGATCTCTCTGTACTTTACTCCATTCATCTTTCTCTCAAACCTGACTTGTCTTCCAGTCCCTGCCACTGAAAAACATCCCCACAGCATGATGCTGACACTACCATGCTTCACTGTAGGGATGGTGCCAGGTTTCCTCCAGACGTGACACTTGGCATTCAGGCCAAAGAGTTCAATCTTGGTTTCGTCAGACCAGAGCTCTGTCAGAGTGACAACCGAGTTCTTGGTCACCTCCCTGACCAAGGCCCTTCTCCCCCATTGCTCAGTTTATATCCTGTCTCGGAGCTCTACGGTCAATTCCTTTGACCTCATGGCTTGGTTTTTTGACATGCACTATCAACTGTGGGACCTTATATAGACGAAACCAAGATTGAACTCTTTGGCCTGAATGCCAAGTGTCACGTCTGGAGGAAACCTGGCACCATCCCTACAGTGAAGCATGGTAGTGTCAGCATCATGCTGTGGGGATGTTTTTCAGTGGCAGGGACTGGAAGACAAGTCAGGTTTGAGAGAAAGAACAGCTCTAGGATTGGTCTTGGTGTTTCCAAACCTCTTCCATTTAAGAATGATGGAGGCCACTGTGTTCTTGGGACCTTCGATGCTGCAAAAATGTTTTGGTAGCTTTCCCCAGATCTGTGCCTTGACACAATCCTGTCTCGGAGCTCTACGGTCAATTCCTTTGACCTCATGGCTTGGTTTTTTGACATGCACTATCAACTGTGGGACCTTATATAGACATGTGTGTGCTTTGTCAAATCATGTTTCATCAATTGAATTGACCACAGGTGGACTACTATCAAGTTGTTGAAACATCTCAAGGATGATCAATGGAAACAGGATGCACCTGAGCTCAATTTCGAGTGTCATAGCAAAGGGTCTGAATACTTATGTAATTATGTTTTTTATTTGTAATACATTTGCAAAAATGTCTAAAAACCTGTTTTTGCTTTGACATTCTGGTGTATTGTGTGTAGATTTATGAGTATGTTTATTTATTTAATCCATTTTAGAATAAGTCTTTAACGAAACAAAATGTGGAAAAAGTCAAGGGATCTGAATACTTTCCGAATGCACTGTAACACAGACACAAAAAACCAGACAATTCAAGGATTTCTCATGACTTACTTACCTGGGGTATGTTCAAACCTCAACGGGATGTGTTTAATCAAATCAAATCACGCTTTATTTATTCAGCACATTTCAGACATGGAATGCAACACAATGTTCTTCACAGGAAAAAATCATTTAAAAAAAATGAAAATAAAATCTGAAATATTTACTACACAACAAACAAACATAAGATTTTAAAAAATGAAAGAATGACACAAACTGAACAACTAAAAGGAAAAGCAAGGCTAAGAAGGTGTGTTTTAAGGTCTCTTTAAGATCTCTTTTAAATATGTCTACAGTTTTGTCCCCCCCAGGTTCTCTGGCAGGCTGTTCCAGAGGCTGGAGGCATAGTAACTAAAGGCTGCCTCTCCATGCCTCTTGGTCCTGGGCTTTGGGATGGTTAAAAGACCAGTCCCAGAGGACCTGAGGGACCAACTTGGTACATAACTTAAAAGCACATCCGACAGGTATTGTGGTGCACAATTGTGGGTTGATTTAGAAACCAATAGAAGAATCTTACAGTAAACCCAAAAGGATACCAACAACCAAAATGTCACATTCCGACGTTACTCCAAGTAGCTTATTATTCATAAACATTCCACCACATACCTAGTTCAAGTGGCTGTCATGGTAATGTGAGACCCAGCCATACCCTGTAGATGCTTTGGCCTATTAAAAAAAAGGGGTTTCCATGGTAACATATTATTTCTGAAAAAGGATACACAAACCCTTTGATCCTGAACTCTTTCACATAGAACACTAAAGACAGCTGTGCTTTTTGTTATCCTCCTCCCTACCCTTCAGCAAAAACAACATGCCATTGTTGTCTCTATGGTGGACTCACCAACACGATATGACACATTCCTTCTACCCCAACACCTGTAAACAATGTTCAAATGGTACATTGAAGAGCCACCTCCAACGTGAGGCATCATTCAACTTGCCCATCGCTCAATAAAGGTATTTTGGACAGTGTGACTCTCCTCTCTCTGGGTATCCAGATACATCAAGACAAATAGGCTTACATACACACTGCTTTGAGATAATAATGCCACAGACCTGGGTTCAGATAGCATTTTAACATCTTCCAAATACTTAAGCTGCTTGACTGGTTTTGCCTGGTGCAAATGGAACCAATGGAATTGTCCCCAAAGTGTAAACACGCCCAACAGGCCCTCCGGGGTGGCTCAAGTCAACCCCTTAAAGTATCTGAAAGATTTCACTGTTTGACTGTTTCACTATTTCAACCCATGTCTGTTATGGGATGAGCAGAAGCCTTTCCAGTAAGTGTGCTCCAGCAACGGGTTAAAATATACATTTGCGCTTCTTTCCCCTGTTGTTGTGCCATCTGGCCCTCAGTATGTGCCCCGGGTAGTTGTCTGGAGAGATCGGCCAATCAGAGCCAGGCTGATGCCTAGTGCCCCAGTCCCACAGGAAATGATCTGACACCACTGTGCCACGAGGGCTGCAACCGCCCCGCCCTCAGCGGTACTCAGGATGTCTCAAGATATCAAGCTGTGGTCATGCTTCAAAGTGAAGTCTGTGATATCTAGTAGCTATACGTTTGCTGCTCCATATTTGAGCTTGAATTTTTATGATCTGTAAAAATTTAGATAGAAGGGTAAACACCTCTCTGTGTAGAGCAGTAATATTAGGCTTGAAAAGAAGTCTCGCCACATGTTTGTGTGTCCGCCAAAATCACGTGCACTGACAGCGTTGTGATTCCTACTGTGCTCAGGGTCAGTGTCTCGTTCCCAAGGTCTCTGATATCTCCGACCCGCCAGACAGGAATGATACTTTGTACCAAGTACACTAGTACAGTAGTATGCTATTGTTCTTCTCCTTGAAACCAGGCTCTTCGGTACATTCCCCAGCCTGGTTACTCTACTACCGTACTATAGCCCATAGAGACTTGACCTCATTTTTCATTAAAACTATGAACAGTGATTGCTACTGTATGTCCAAGTGACTGTTAAAAAGCTGTTATCACCTCCTCATTCAGTCTCTGTTTTCATTCAGCCCAATGCCCGACCATAATACGTTTTGGAATGAGTCCCAAGTGGAACCCTATTCCCTGTATAGTGCATTACTTTTGACCAGAGGCCTATGGGAGGTAGTGCACTACTTTTGACCAGAGCCCTATGGGAGGTAGTGCACTACTTTTGACCAGAAACCTATGGGAGCCCTGTGGGCCCTGATCAAAAGTAGTGCACTATATATGGAATAGGGTGCCATTTGGGACACATATGTGGTATTGCTTTTGCAAGATTGACATGTTTGCTTCCACTTTGCTATTACAGGAAAATTAAAATCATGTCGTTACCCCTCGGCCTGAAACACAACACCTGCCCTGGTTTTATGGGATGTTGATGAATAACTGCGAAAAATCTGGGTTCCCACCGAACACAAAGCGCTTTTATTTGTCCAGCTGTGAAGCAAGCCACCATTGCATATTAACAAGAGAAAAATAAGAAAATAAAAGTTTCATATTTTTGGGATCTGGCCAGAGTGAAAGGTCAGGTGAGGCCAGAGTGAAAGCTCAGGAGAGGCCAGAGTGAAAGCTCAGGAGAGGCCAGAGTGAAAGTTCAGGAGAGGTCAGAGTGAAAGGTCAGGAGAGGTCAGAGTGAAAGGTCAGGAGAGGTCAGAGTGAAAGGTCAGGAGAGGTCAGAGTGAAAGGTCAGGAGAGGCCAGAGTGAAAGGTCAGGAGAGGCCAGAGTGAAATGTCAGGAGAGGTCAGAGTGAAAGGTCAGGAGAGGCCAGAGTGAAAGGTCAGGAGAGGCCAGAGTGAAATGTCAGGAGAGGTCAGAGTGAAAGGTCAGGAGAGGCCAGAGTGAAAGGTCAGGAGAGGCCAGAGTGAAAGGTCAGGAGAGGCCAAAGTGAAAGATCAGGTGAGGTCAGAGTGAAAGGTCAGGAGAAGCCAGAGTGAGTCTTAATTAAAGCTGATCTGCAACATCAAAAGGCCTTTTCTAATGATAGAGGCTGGGAACACAAGGCAACACACAGTAACAGAGTGTTTCTAATGATAGAGGCTTGGAACACAAGGCAACACACAGTAACAGAGTGTTTCTAATGATAGAGGCTGGGAACACAAGGCAACACACAGTAACAGAGTGTTTCTAATGATAGAGGCTGGGAACACAAGGCAACACACAGTAACAGAGTGTTTCTAATGATAGAGTCTGGGAACACAAGGCAACACACAGTAACAGAGTGTTTCTAATGATAGAGGCTTGGAACACAAGGCAACACACAGTAACAGAGTGTTTCTAATGATAGAGGCTGGGAACACAAGGCAACACACAGTAACAGAGTGTTTCTAATGATAGAGGCTGGGAACACAAGGCAACACACAGTAACAGAGTGTTTCTAATGATAGAGGCTTGGAACACAAGGCAACACACAGTAACAGAGTGTTTCTAATGATAGAGGCTTGGAACACAAGGCAACACACAGTAACAGAGTGTTTCTAATGATAGAGGCTTGGAACACAAGGCAACACACAGTAACAGAGTGTTTCTAATGATAGAGGCTGGGAACACAAGGCAACACACAGTAACAGAGTGTTTCTAATGATAGAGGCTTGGAACACAAGGCAACACACAGTAACAGAGTGTTTCTAATGATAGAGGCTTGGAACACAAGGCAACACACAGTAACAGACACCAGAATATAACAATTGGCTTATAAAAGAAGTGTCAAAATGCCACCTGGATAAACCATCAAACAATGACATTTTTTTTAGGCGGTATATCTTTACGAAAACTTTAACCTCTCTCGAGGTGAACCTTGAAAGGTCAATGTCTAAAGACAATTTTCCTTTGAGGTCAAAACATGGTAGCTTATCAACCTTAAGTAGTGCATTGGTACAAATCCTGTTAAAGTGCACAACAAACTGCTGTACTGTTCATGACCACCAGGTGGGGCAAACATTGAAATGATACAAATGTTTATCTTGAACCACGTCAGTATTTGTCAGCATGCTGTAAAGTATTTAAAGTGGAAAACCCAATACTCAAGCATAATAATATTAGACATTGAGGCAAACATAAAGCAAAGCAGTAGGAACAAATACTTTTACGAAATCCATGCTGTGTTCACATTCATTCAAATATATACTTTAGGCTTTACCCAAGTCTGTTAAAATTGGCATCTCAAGTCCAGACAAAAGACAATCAGAAGTGGTTATTGCCTTGGCGAGTCTTCATCAGACACCATTTGTGTATTTTTCTACTTTGGGCGTAGGTGTCCACGGTGCCGTGGGCGGTTGTTCCCTGTCGTTCTACTAGATCAGACTGTTTGCTTGCAGACTGGTTTGACTGTTTACATTGGCTCTTAACCATAAGACTGGAGTGTTTGGGGATGCGTGCTACAGCATAATAGACAAGCAGGGTGAGTCACAAACGTCACCCTAATTCCTACTGGTTAAAAGTAGTACACTACATAGGGAATAGGGTGCCATTTGGGATTGAACCAGGCACTGATGAAGCCAGTCATGTTCTGTCACACCATAGACAAAAACCACACCTTAGGACTGACTGGCACGGCAATAGAGAACTAATGGAATGCCAGACGGTTATATTATCATGGCAAATAAATGGTGTGAACATCCATGTTGTACTGATGTTGTACTGATGTTGTGCTGATGTTGTACTGATGTTGTACTGATGTTGTGCTGATGTTGCGTTGATGTTGTACTGATGTTGTACTGATGTTGCACTGATGTTGTACTGATGTTGTACTGATGTACTGATGTTGCACTGATGTACTGATGTTGTGCTGATGTTGTACTGATGTTCTACTGATGTTGTACTGATGTTGTACTGATGTTGTACTGATGTTGTACTGATGTTGTACTGATGTTGTACTGATGTACTGATGTTGCACTGATGTACTGATGTTGTACTGATGTTGTACTGATGTACTGATGTTGCACTGATGTACTGATGTTGTGCTGATGTTGTACTGATGTTGTACTGATGTACTGATGCTGCACTGATGTACTGATGTTGTATTGATGTTGTACTGATGTACTGATGTTGTACTGATGTACTGATGTTGTACTGATGTACTGATTTTGCACTGATGTACTGATGTTGTACTGATGTACTGATTTTGCACTGATGTTGTACTGATGTACTGATGTTGCACTGATGTACTGATGTTGTGCTGATGTTGTACTGATGTTGTACTGATGTACTGATGCTGCACTGATGTACTGATGTTGCACTGATGTTGTATTGATGTTGTACTGATGTACTGATGTTGTACTGATGTACTGATGTTGTACTGATGTACTGATTTTGCACTGATGTTGTACTGATGTACTGATTTTGCACTGATGTTGTACTGATGTACTGATGTTGTACTGATGTTGAACAGATTTTGCACTGATGTTGTACTGATGTACTGATTTTGCACTGATGTTTTACTGATGTACTGATGTTGTACTGATGTTGTACTGATTTTGCACTGATGTTGTACTGATGTACTGATGTTGTACTGATGTTGTACTGATGTTGCACTGATGTTGTACTGATGTTGCACTGATGTACTGATTTTGCACTGATGTTGTACTGATTTTGCACTGATGTTGTACTGATGTTGTACTGATGTTGTACTGATGTTGCACTGATATTGCACTGATGTACTGATGTTGCACTGATATTGCACTGATGTTGTACTGATGTTGTACTGCCATTGTACTGATGCTGTGTCTGTAGGTCTATAGTGTTTTACAATCAATTTTACAATCAACTGAATCGCCT
This sequence comes from Oncorhynchus kisutch, assembly GCF_002021735.2. Classification (NCBI taxonomy): domain Eukaryota; kingdom Metazoa; phylum Chordata; class Actinopteri; order Salmoniformes; family Salmonidae; genus Oncorhynchus; species Oncorhynchus kisutch. Next base: position 39,854,795 of record NC_034196.2, on the reverse strand, counting down.
GGTTAAATAAAGGTTAAATAAAATAAATAAATAAAAACAACCAATCAATTAATCAAGCATTATTGTGGAAAAAACTATTGCTCAAAGAAGGTACCCTGCCCTCCAGCTATGACCTTCCTCCTGCCAGGCCTAGTTACTCTGCTTTTAGATACCCTTTAGTGTTGGTCTGAGCTCTCTCTATGTCTCTCTCTCTATCTGTCTCTCTGTCTGTGTGTGTGTGTCTCTCTATCTGTCTGTCTGTGTGTGTCTCTCTCTCTGTCTCTCTGTCTCTGTGTGTGTCTCTCTATCTGTCTGTTTCTGTCTATTTCTCTCTCGCTCTCTCTCTCTCTCTGTCTCTCTGTCTCTCTGTCTGTGTGTGTGTCTCTCTATCTGTCTGTCTGTGTGTGTGTGTCTCTCTCTGTCTCTCTGTCTGTGTCTCTCTGTCTGTGTCTCTCTCTCTCTCTCTCTCTCTCTCTCTCTCTCTCTCTCTCTCTCTCTGTCTCTCTGTCTGTGTGTCTCTCTCTCTATCTGTGTGTCTCTCTGCCTGTGTGTCTCTCTCTCTATCTGTCTCTCTGTCTGTGTGTCTCTCTCTCTATCTGTCTCTCTGTCTCTCTGTCTGTGTGTGTGTGTCTCTCTATCTGTCTGTCTGTGTGTGTCTCTCTCTCTGTCTCTCTGTCTCTGTGTGTGTCTCTCTATCTGTCTGTTTCTGTCTATTTCTCTCTCGCTCTCTCTCTCTCTCTGTCTCTCTGTCTCTCTGTCTGTGTGTGTGTCTCTCTATCTGTCTGTCTGTGTGTGTGTGTCTCTCTCTGTCTCTCTGTCTGTGTCTCTCTCTCTCTCTCTCTCTCTCTCTCTCTCTCTCTCTCTCTCTCTGTCTCTCTGTCTGTGTGTCTCTCTCTCTATCTGTGTGTCTCTCTGCCTGTGTGTCTCTCTCTCTATCTGTCTCTCTGTCTGTGTGTCTCTCTCTCTATCTGTCTCTCTGTCTCTCTGTCTGTGTGTCTCTCTCTCTATCTGTCTCTCTGTTTGTGTGTCTCTCTCGCTATCTGTATCTCTGTCTGTGTGTCTCTCTCTCTATCTGTCTCTCTGTCTGTGTGTGTCTCTCTCTCTATCTGTCTCTCTGTCTATTTCTCTTTCTCTCTCTCTCTCTCTCGCTCTCTCTGTCTCTGTCTCTCTGTCTCTCTGTCTGTGTGTGTGTCTCTCTCTCTATCTGTCTCGGTCTATTTCTCTCTATCTCCCTCTCTGTCTCTCTGTCTGTGTGTGTCTCTCTCTCTATCTGTCTCTCTGTCTATTTCTCTCTCTCTCTCGCTCTCTCTCTGTCTCTGTCTCTCTGTCTGTGTGTCTCTCTCTCTATCTGTCTCTCTGTGTGTGTGTGTCTCTCTCTCTGTCTCTGTCTATTTCTCTCTGTCTCTGTCTTTCTGTCTGTGTGTGTGTCTCTCTCTGTTTCTGTCTTTCTGTCTGTGTGTGTCTCTCTCTGTCTCTCTCTCTCTGTCTCTCTGTCTCTGTCTGTCTGTCTGTCTATTTCTTTCTCTCTCTCTTTCTCTGTTCTCTGTTCTCTGTTCTCTCTCTCTATCTCTCTCTCTCTCTACTCTATTCTCCACTATGCCGCCTTTGTCCAACCCTCTGATGACTGCAAGTCAAAGTTTACTGCTGAGGGAAAAGGGCCCCCTTTTGTATTTTCCTTTCTTTCTCCTCCATGCCTCACCCACACTCCCTCCCCCTTTCTTTCTCCTCCATGCCTCGTCCACACTCCCTCCCCCTTTCTTTCTCCTCCATGCCTCGTCCACACTCCCTCCCCCTTTCTTTCTCCTCCATGCCTCATCCACACTCCCTCCCCCTTTCTTTCTCCTCCATGCCTCGTCCACACTCCCTCCCCCTTTCTTTCTCCTCCATGCCTCGTCCACACTCCCTCCCCCTTTCTTTCTCCTCCATGCCTCGTCCACACTCCCTCCCCCTTTCTTTCTCCTCCATGCCACGTCCACACTCGCTCCCCCTTTCTTTCTCCTCCATGCCTCGTCCACACTCCCTCCCCCTTTCTTTCTCCTCCATGCCTCCCCCACACTCCCTCCCCCTTTCTTTCTCCTCCATGCCTCATCCACACTCCCTCCCCCTTTCTTTCTCCTCCATGCCTCACCCACGATCCCTCCCCCTCTTTCTCTGGCTTCACAAATCACAAAAATGGCAGCTTTGGTTCAGGTCATGTAAAATGAGTGTACATCAATTTCTTCTTCGTCTTGGGAGGAAGGGCTGTTAGAATACAGAAAGGCCATTAGAATACAGAAGAGCCATTAGAATACAGAAGGACTATTAGAATACAGAAGGGCTATTAGAATACAGAAGGACTATAGAATACAGAAGGACTATTAGAATACAGAAGGGCCACTAGAATACAGAAGATACATTAGAATACAGTAGAGCCATTAGAATACAGAATGACTATTAGAATACAGAAGGACTATTAGAATACAGAAGGCCCATTAGAATACAGAAGAGCCATTAGAATACAGAATAGCCATTAGAATATCGAAGGACTATTAGAATACAGAAGCGCCATTAGAATACAGAAGGACTATTACAATACAGAAGGGCTTTTAGAATACAGAAGGGCTATTAGAATACAGAAGGACTATTAGAATACAGAAGAGACATTAGAATATAGAAGGACTATTAGAATACAGAAGAGCCATTAGAATACAGAAGAGCCACTAGAATACAGAAGAGCCATTGGAATACAAAAGAGCCATTAGAATACAGAATGACTATTAGAATACAGAAGAGCCATTAGAATACAGAAGGACTATTAGAATACAGAAGGTCCATTAGAATACAGAAGAGCCATTAGAATACAGAATAGCCATTAGAATATCGAAGGACTATTAGAATACAGAAGAGCCATTAGAATACAGAAGGACTATTAGAATACAGAAGGGCTTTTAGAATACAGAAAGGCTATTAGAATACAGAAGGACTATTAGAATACAGAAGAGACATTAGAATACAGAAGAGCCATTAGAATACAGAAGGACTATTAGAATACAGAAAGGCTATTAGAATACAGAAGGTCCATTAGAATACAGAAGAGCCATTAGAATACAGAAGGACTATTAGAATACAGAAGAGCCATTAGAATACAGAAGAGCCATTAGAATACAGAAGGACTATTCAAATACAGAAGAGCCATTAGAATACAGTAGAGACATTAGAATACCGAAGGACTATTAGAATACAGAAGGGCCATTAGAATACAGAAGGACTATTAGAATACAGAAGGGCTATTAGAATAGAGAAGGACTATTAGAATACAGAAAGGCTATTAGAATACAGAAGGTCCATTAGAATACAGAAGAGCCATTAGAATACAGAAGGACTATTAGAATACAGAAGAGCCATTAGAATACAGAAGGACTATTAGAATACAGAAGAGCCATTAGAATACAGAAGAGCCACTAGAATACAGAAGAGCCATTGGAATACAGAAGAGCCATTAGAATACAGAATGACTATTAGAATACAGAAGAGCCATTAGAATACAGAAGGACTATTAGAATACAGAAGGTCCATTAGAATACAGAAGAGCCACTAGAATACAGAATAGCCATTAGAATATCGAAGGACTATTAGAATACAGAAGAGCCATTAGAATACAGAAAGACTATTAGAATACAGAAGGGCGTTTAGAATACAGAAGGGCGATTAGAATACAGAAGGACTATTAGAATACAGAAGAGACATTAGAATACAGAAGAGCCATTAGAATACAGAAGGACTATTAGAATACAGAAAGGCTATTAGAATACAGAAGGTCAATTAGAATACAGAAGAGCCATTAGAATACAGAAGGACTATTAGAATACAGAATAGCCATTATAATACAGAAGAGCCATTAGAATACAGAAGGACTATTCAAATACAGAAGAGCCATTAGAATACAGAAGAGACATTAGAATACAGAAGAGCCATGATAATACAGAAGGGCCATTAGAATACAGAAGGACTATTCGAATACAGAAGAGCCATTAGAATACAGTAGAGACATTAGAATACCGAAGGACTATTAGAATACAGAAGGGCCATTAGAATACAGAAGGACTATTAGAATACAGAAGGGCTATTAGAATAGAGAAGGACTATTAGAATACAGAAAGGCTATTAGAATACAGAAGGTCCATTAGAATACAGAAGAGCCATTAGAATACAGAAGGACTATTAGAATACAGAAGAGCCATTAGAATACAGAAGAGCCATTAGAATACAGAAGGACTATTCGTATACAGAAGGACTATTCGAATACAGAAGAGCCACTAGAATACAGAAGAGCCATTAGAATACAGAAGAGCAATTAGAATACAGAAGTGCCATTAGAATACAGAAGGACTATTAGAATACAGAAGAGCCATGAGAATACAGAAGAGACATTAGAATACAGTAGAGACATTAGAATACAGAAGAGGCATTAGAATACAGAAGGTCCATTAGAATACAGAAGAGCCATTAGAATACAGAAGGACTATTAGAATACAGAAGGACTATTAGAATACAGAAGAGCCATTAGAATACAGAAGAGCCATTAGAATACAGAAGGACTATTTGTATACAGAAGGACTATTCGAATACAGAAGAGCCACTAGAATACAGAAGAGCCATTAGAATACAGAAGAGCAATTAGAATACAGAAGTGCCATTAGAATACAGAAGAGCCATTGGAATACAGAAGAGCCATTAGAATACAGAAGAGCCATTAGAATACAGAACAGCCATTAGAATATCGAAGGACTATTAGAATACAGAAGAGCCATTAGAATACAGAAGGACTATTAGAATACAGAAGGGCTTTTAGAATACAGAAGGGCTATTAGAATACAGAAGAGCCACTAGAATACAGAAGAGCCATTAGAATATCGAAGGACTATTAGAATACAGAAGAGCCATTAGAATACAGAAGGACTATTAGAATACAGAAGGGCTTTTAGAATACAGAAGGGCTATTAGAATACAGAAAGGCTATTAGAATACAGAAGGACTATTCAAATACAGAAGAGCCACTAGAATACAGAAGAGCCATTAGAATACAGAACAGCCATTAGAATATCGAAGGACTATTAGAATACAGAAGAGCCATTAGAATACAGAAGGACTATTAGAATACAGAAGGGCTTTTAGAATACAGAAGGGCTATTAGAATACAGAAAGGCTATTAGAATACAGAAGGACTATTCAAATACAGAAGAGCCATTAGAATACAGAAGAGACATGATAATACAGAAGGGCCATTAGAATACAGAAGGACTATTCGAATACAGAAGCGCCATTAGAATACAGTAGAGACATTAGAATACCGAAGGACTATTAGAATACAGAAGAGCCATTAGAATACAGAAGAGCCACTAGAATACAGAAGAGCAATTAGAATACAGAAGAGCCATTAGAATACAGAAGGACTATTAGAATACAGAAGAGCCATGAGAATACAGAAGAGCCATTAGAATACAGTAGAGACATTAGAATACAGAAGAGGCATTAGAATACAGAAGGTCCATTAGAATACAGAAGAGCCATTAGAATACAGAAGGGCTATTAGAATAGAGAAGTACATTAGAATACAGAATACTCATTAGAATACAGAAGAGACATTATAATAGAGAAGACTCATTAGAATACAGAAGAGACATTAGAATACAGAAAAGCCACTAGAATACAGAAGGACTATTAGAATACAGAAGAGCCATTAGAATACAGAAGAGCCACTAGAATACAGAAGAGCAATTAGAATACAGAAGAGCCATTAGAATACAGAAGGACTATTAGAATACAGAAGAGCCATGAGAATACAGAAGAGCCATTAGAATACAGAAGGACTATTCGAAAACAGAAGAGCCATTAGAATACAGAAGAGACATTAGAATACAGTAGAGACATTAGAATACAGAAGGACTATTCAAATACAGAAGTGCATTTAGAATACAGAAGAGACATTAGAATACAGTAGAGACATTAGAATACAGAAGGACTATTAGAATACAGAAGAGCCATTAGAATACAGAAGAGCCATTAGAATACAGAATGACTATTAGAATACAGAAGAGCCATTAGAATACAGAAGGACTATTAGAATACAGAAGGTCCATTAGAATACAGAAGAACCATTAGAATACAGAATAGCCATTAGAATATCGAAGGACTATTACAATACAGAGGAGCCATTAGAATACAGAAGGACTATTAGAATACAGAAGGGCTTTTACAATACAGAAGGGCTATTAGAATACAGAAGAGCCATTAGAATACAGAAGGACTATTCGAAAACAGAAGAGCCATTAGAATACAGAAGAGACATTAGAATACAGTAGAGACATTAGAATACAGAAGGACTATTCAAATACAGAAGAGCAATTAGAATACAGAAGAGACATTAGAATACAGTAGAGACATTAGAATACAGAAGGACTATTAGAATACAGAAGAGCCATTAGAATACAGAAGGACTATTAGAATACAGAAGGTCCATTAGAATACAGAAGAGCCATTAGAATACAGAATAGCCATTAGAATATCGAAGGACTATTAGAATACAGAAGCGCCATTAGAATACAGAAGGACTATTACAATACAGAAGGGCTTTTAGAATACAGAAGGGCTATTAGAATACAGAAGGACTATTAGAATACAGAAGAGACATTAGAATATAGAAGGACTATTAGAATACAGAAGAGCCATTAGAATACAGAAGAGCCACTAGAATACAGAAGAGCCATTGGAATACAGAAGAGCCATTAGAATACAGAATGACTATTAGAATACAGAAGAGCCATTAGAATACAGAAGGACTATTAGAATACAGAAGGTCCATTAGAATACAGAAGAGCCATTAGAATACAGAATAGCCATTAGAATATCGAAGGACTATTAGAATACAGAAGAGCCATTAGAATACAGAAGGACTATTAGAATACAGAAGGGCTTTTAGAATACAGAAAGGCTATTAGAATACAGAAGGACTATTAGAATACAGAAGAGACATTAGAATACAGAAGAGCCATTAGAATACAGAAGGACTATTAGAATACAGAAAGGCTATTAGAATACAGAAGGTCCATTAGAATACAGAAGAGCCATTAGAATACAGAAGGACTATTAGAATACAGAAGAGCCATTAGAATACAGAAGAGCCATTAGAATACAGAAGGACTATTCAAATACAGAAGAGCCATTAGAATACAGAAGAGACATTAGAATACAGAAGGGCCATTAGAATACAGAAGGACTATTCGAATACAGAAGAGCCATTAGAATACAGAAGGACTATTAGAATACAGAAGAGCCATTAGAATACAGAAGGACTATTAGAATACAGAAGAGCCATTAGAATACAGAAGAGCCACTAGAATACAGAAGAGCCATTGGAATACAGAAGAGCCATTAGAATACAGAATGACTATTAGAATACAGAAGAGCCATTAGAATACAGAAGGACTATTAGAATACAGAAGGTCCATTAGAATACAGAAGAGCCACTAGAATACAGAATAGCCATTAGAATATCGAAGGACTATTAGAATACAGAAGAGCCATTAGAATACAGAAAGACTATTAGAATACAGAAGGGCGTTTAGAATACAGAAGGGCGATTAGAATACAGAAGGACTATTAGAATACAGAAGAGACATTAGAATACAGAAGAGCCATTAGAATACAGAAGGACTATTAGAATACAGAAAGGCTATTAGAATACAGAAGGTCAATTAGAATACAGAAGAGCCATTAGAATACAGAAGGACTATTAGAATACAGAATAGCCATTATAATACAGAAGAGCCATTAGAATACAGAAGGACTATTCAAATACAGAAGAGCCATTAGAATACAGAAGAGACATTAGAATACAGAAGAGCCATGATAATACAGAAGGGCCATTAGAATACAGAAGGACTATTCGAATACAGAAGAGCCATTAGAATACAGTAGAGACATTAGAATACCGAAGGACTATTAGAATACAGAAGGGCCATTAGAATACAGAAGGACTATTAGAATACAGAAGGGCTATTAGAATAGAGAAGGACTATTAGAATACAGAAAGGCTATTAGAATACAGAAGGTCCATTAGAATACAGAAGAGCCATTAGAATACAGAAGGACTATTAGAATACAGAAGAGCCATTAGAATACAGAAGAGCCATTAGAATACAGAAGGACTATTCGTATACAGAAGGACTATTCGAATACAGAAGAGCCACTAGAATACAGAAGAGCCATTAGAATACAGAAGAGCAATTAGAATACAGAAGTGCCATTAGAATACAGAAGGACTATTAGAATACAGAAGAGCCATGAGAATACAGAAGAGACATTAGAATACAGTAGAGACATTAGAATACAGAAGAGGCATTAGAATACAGAAGGTCCATTAGAATACAGAAGAGCCATTAGAATACAGAAGGACTATTAGAATACAGAAGGACTATTAGAATACAGAAGAGCCATTAGAATACAGAAGAGCCATTAGAATACAGAAGGTCTATTTGTATACAGAAGGACTATTCGAATACAGAAGAGCCACTAGAATACAGAAGAGCCATTAGAATACAGAAGAGCAATTAGAATACAGAAGTGCCATTAGAATACAGAAGAGCCATTGGAATACAGAAGAGCCATTAGAATACAGAAGAGCCATTAGAATACAGAAGGACTATTCGAATACAGAAGGACTATTCGAATACAGAAGCGCCACTAGAATACAGAAGAGCCATTAGAATACAGAACAGCCATTAGAATATCGAAGGACTATTAGAATACAGAAGAGCCATTAGAATACAGAAGGACTATTAGAATACAGAAGGGCTTTTAGAATACAGAAGGGCTATTAGAATACAGAAAGGCTATTAGAATACAGAAGGTCCATTAGAATACAGAAGAGCCATTAGAATACAGAAGGACTATTCAAATACAGAAGAGCAATTAGAATACAGAAGAGACATGATAATACAGAAGGGCCATTAGAATACAGAAGGACTATTCGAATACAGAAGCGCCATTAGAATACAGTAGAGACATTAGAATACCGAAGGACTATTAGAATACAGAAGAGCCATTAGAATACAGAAGAGCCACTAGAATACAGAAGAGCAATTAGAATACAGAAGAGCCATTAGAATACAGAAGGACTATTAGAATACAGAAGAGCCATGAGAATACAGAAGAGCCATTAGAATACAGTAGAGACATTAGAATACAGAAGAGGCATTAGAATACAGAAGGTCCATTAGAATACAGAAGAGCCATTAGAATACAGAAGGGCTATTAGAATAGAGAAGTACATTAGAATACAGAATACTCATTAGAATACAGAAGAGACATTATAATAGAGAAGACTCATTAGAATACAGAAGAGACATTAGAATACAGAAAAGCCACTAGAATACAGAAGGACTATTAGAATACAGAAGAGCCATTAGAATACAGAAGAGCCATTAGAATACAGAAGAGCCACTAGAATACAGAAGAGCAATTAGAATACAGAAGAGCCATTAGAATACAGAAGGACTATTAGAATACAGAAGAGCCATGAGAATACAGAAGAGCCATTAGAATACAGAAGGACTATTCGAAAACAGAAGAGCCATTAGAATACAGAAGAGACATTAGAATACAGTAGAGACATTAGAATACAGAAGGACTATTCAAATACAGAAGAGCAATTAGAATACAGAAGGGACATTAGAATACAGTAGAGACATTAGAATACAGAAGGACTATTAGAATACAGAAGAGCCATTAGAATACAGAAGAGCCATTAGAATACAGAATGACTATTAGAATACAGAAGAGCCATTAGAATACAGAAGGACTATTAGAATACAGAAGGTCCATTAGAATACAGAAGAGCCATTAGAATACAGAATAGCCATTAGAATATCGAAGGACTATTACAATACAGAGGAGCCATTAGAATACAGAAGGACTATTAGAATACAGAAGGGCTTTTACAATACAGAAGGGCTATTAGAATACAGAAGAGCCATTAGAATACAGAAGGACTATTCGAAAACAGAAGAGCCATTAGAATACAGAAGAGACATTAGAATACAGTAGAGACATTAGAATACAGAAGGACTATTCAAATACAGAAGAGCAATTAGAATACAGAAGAGACATTAGAATACAGTAGAGACATTAGAATACAGAAGGACTATTAGAATACAGAAGAGCCATTAGAATACAGAAGGACTATTAGAATACAGAAGGTCCATTAGAATACAGAAGAGCCATTAGAATACAGAATAGCCATTAGAATATCGAAGGACTATTACAATACAGAGGAGCCATTAGAATACAGAAGGACTATTAGAATACAGAAGGGCTTTTACAATACAGAAGGGCTATTAGAATACAGAAGAGCCATTAGAATACAGAAGAGCCACTAGAATACAGAAGAGCCATTAGAATACAGAAGAGCCATTAGAATACAGAAGAGCCACTAGAATACAGAAGGGCCACTAGAATACAGAAGAGCCATTGGAATACAGAAGAGCCATTAGAATACAGAAGAGCCATTAGAATACAGAAGAACTATTCGAATACAGAAGGACTATTCGAATACAGAAGAGCCACTAGAATACAGAAGAGCCATGAGAATACAGAAGAGACATTAGAATACAGAAGGACTATTAGAATACAGAAGAGACATTAGAATACAGAAGAGCTATTAGAATACAGAAGAGCCATTAGAATACAGAAGGACTATTAGAATACAGAAGAGCCATGAGAATACAGAAGAGCCATTAGAATACAGTAGAGCCATTAGAATACAGAAGGACTATTAGAATACAGAAAGGCTATTAGAATACAGAAGGTCCATTAGAATACAGAAGAGCCATTAGAATACAGAAGGACTATTAGAATACAGAAGAGCCATTAGAATACAGAAGAGCCATTAGAATACAGAAGGACTATTCAAATACAGAAGAGCCATTAGAATACAGAAGAGACATTAGAATACAGAAGGGCCATTAGAATACAGAAGGACTATTCGAATACAGAAGAGCCATTAGAATACAGAAGGACTATTAGAATACAGAAGAGCCATTAGAATACAGAAGGACTATTAGAATACAGAAGAGCCATTAGAATACAGAAGAGCCACTAGAATACAGAAGAGCCATTGGAATACAGAAGAGCCATTAGAATACAGAATGACTATTAGAATACAGAAGAGCCATTAGAATACAGAAGGACTATTAGAATACAGAAGGTCCATTAGAATACAGAAGAGCCACTAGAATACAGAATAGCCATTAGAATATCGAAGGACTATTAGAATACAGAAGAGCCATTAGAATACAGAAAGACTATTAGAATACAGAAGGGCGTTTAGAATACAGAAGGGCGATTAGAATACAGAAGGACTATTAGAATACAGAAGAGACATTAGAATACAGAAGAGCCATTAGAATACAGAAGGACTATTAGAATACAGAAAGGCTATTAGAATACAGAAGGTCAATTAGAATACAGAAGAGCCATTAGAATACAGAAGGACTATTAGAATACAGAATAGCCATTATAATACAGAAGAGCCATTAGAATACAGAAGGACTATTCAAATACAGAAGAGCCATTAGAATACAGAAGAGACATTAGAATACAGAAGAGCCATGATAATACAGAAGGGCCATTAGAATACAGAAGGACTATTCGAATACAGAAGAGCCATTAGAATACAGTAGAGACATTAGAATACCGAAGGACTATTAGAATACAGAAGGGCCATTAGAATACAGAAGGACTATTAGAATACAGAAGGGCTATTAGAATAGAGAAGGACTATTAGAATACAGAAAGGCTATTAGAATACAGAAGGTCCATTAGAATACAGAAGAGCCATTAGAATACAGAAGGACTATTAGAATACAGAAGAGCCATTAGAATACAGAAGAGCCATTAGAATACAGAAGGACTATTCGTATACAGAAGGACTATTCGAATACAGAAGAGCCACTAGAATACAGAAGAGCCATTAGAATACAGAAGAGCAATTAGAATACAGAAGTGCCATTAGAATACAGAAGGACTATTAGAATACAGAAGAGCCATGAGAATACAGAAGAGACATTAGAATACAGTAGAGACATTAGAATACAGAAGAGGCATTAGAATACAGAAGGTCCATTAGAATACAGAAGAGCCATTAGAATACAGAAGGACTATTAGAATACAGAAGGACTATTAGAATACAGAAGAGCCATTAGAATACAGAAGAGCCATTAGAATACAGAAGGTCTATTTGTATACAGAAGGACTATTCGAATACAGAAGAGCCACTAGAATACAGAAGAGCCATTAGAATACAGAAGAGCATTTAGAATACAGAAGTGCCATTAGAATACAGAAGAGCCATTGGAATACAGAAGAGCCATTAGAATACAGAAGAGCCATTAGAATACAGAAGGACTATTCGAATACAGAAGGACTATTCGAATACAGAAGCGCCACTAGAATACAGAAGAGCCATTAGAATACAGAACAGCCATTAGAATATCGAAGGACTATTAGAATACAGAAGAGCCATTAGAATACAGAAGGACTATTAGAATACAGAAGGGCTTTTAGAATACAGAAGGGCTATTAGAATACAGAAAGGCTATTAGAATACAGAAGGTCCATTAGAATACAGAAGAGCCATTAGAATACAGAAGGACTATTCAAATACAGAAGAGCAATTAGAATACAGAAGAGACATGATAATACAGAAGGGCCATTAGAATACAGAAGGACTATTCGAATACAGAAGCGCCATTAGAATACAGTAGAGACATTAGAATACCGAAGGACTATTAGAATACAGAAGAGCCATTAGAATACAGAAGAGCCACTAGAATACAGAAGAGCAATTAGAATACAGAAGAGCCATTAGAATACAGAAGGACTATTAGAATACAGAAGAGCCATGAGAATACAGAAGAGCCATTAGAATACAGTAGAGACATTAGAATACAGAAGAGGCATTAGAATACAGAAGGTCCATTAGAATACAGAAGAGCCATTAGAATACAGAAGGGCTATTAGAATAGAGAAGTACATTAGAATACAGAATACTCATTAGAATACAGAAGAGACATTATAATAGAGAAGACTCATTAGAATACAGAAGAGACATTAGAATACAGAAAAGCCACTAGAATACAGAAGGACTATTAGAATACAGAAGAGCCATTAGAATACAGAAGAGCCATTATAATACAGAAGAGCCACTAGAATACAGAAGAGCAATTAGAATACAGAAGAGCCATTAGAATACAGAAGGACTATTAGAATACAGAAGAGCCATGAGAATACAGAAGAGCCATTAGAATACAGAAGGACTATTCGAAAACAGAAGAGCCATTAGAATACAGAAGAGACATTAGAATACAGTAGAGACATTAGAATACAGAAGGACTATTCAAATACAGAAGAGCAATTAGAATACAGAAGGGACATTAGAATACAGTAGAGACATTAGAATACAGAAGGACTATTAGAATACAGAAGAGCCATTAGAATACAGAAGAGCCATTAGAATACAGAATGACTATTAGAATACAGAAGAGCCATTAGAATACAGAAGGACTATTAGAATACAGAAGGTCCATTAGAATACAGAAGAGCCATTAGAATACAGAATAGCCATTAGAATATCGAAGGACTATTACAATACAGAGGAGCCATTAGAATACAGAAGGACTATTAGAATACAGAAGGGCTTTTACAATACAGAAGGGCTATTAGAATACAGAAGAGCCATTAGAATACAGAAGGACTATTCGAAAACAGAAGAGCCATTAGAATACAGAAGAGACATTAGAATACAGTAGAGACATTAGAATACAGAAGGACTATTCAAATACAGAAGAGCAATTAGAATACAGAAGAGACATTAGAATACAGTAGAGACATTAGAATACAGAAGGACTATTAGAATACAGAAGAGCCATTAGAATACAGAAGGACTATTAGAATACAGAAGGTCCATTAGAATACAGAAGAGCCATTAGAATACAGAATAGCCATTAGAATATCGAAGGACTATTACAATACAGAGGAGCCATTAGAATACAGAAGGACTATTAGAATACAGAAGGGCTTTTACAATACAGAAGGGCTATTAGAATACAGAAGAGCCATTAGAATACAGAAGAGCCACTAGAATACAGAAGAGCCATTAGAATACAGAAGAGCCATTAGAATACAGAAGAGCCACTAGAATACAGAAGGGCCACTAGAATACAGAAGAGCCATTGGAATACAGAAGAGCCATTAGAATACAGAAGAGCCATTAGAATACAGAAGAACTATTCGAATACAGAAGGACTATTCGAATACAGAAGAGCCACTAGAATACAGAAGAGCCATGAGAATACAGAAGAGACATTAGAATACAGAAGGACTATTAGAATACAGAAGAGACATTAGAATACAGAGGAGCAATTAGAATACAGAAGAGCCATTAGAATACAGAAGGACTATTAGAATACAGAAGAGCCATGAGAATACAGAAGAGCCATTAGAATACAGTAGAGACATTAGAATACAGAAGAGGCATTAGAATACAGAAGGTCCATTAGAATACAGAAGAGCCATTAGAATACAGAAGGGCTATTATAATAGAGAAGTACATTAGAATACAGAATACTCATTAGAATACAGAAGAGACATTATAATAGAGAAGACTCATTAGAATACAGAAGAGACATTAGAATACAGAAAAGCCACTAGAATACAGAAGGACTATTAGAATACAGAAGAGCCATTAGAATACAGAAGAGCCACTAGAATACAGAAGAGCAATTAGAATACAGAAGAGCCATTAGAATACAGAAGGACTATTAGAATACAGAAGAGCCATGAGAATACAGAAGAGCCATTAGAATACAGAAGGACTATTCGAAAACAGAAGAGCCATTAGAATACAGAAGAGACATTAGAATACAGTAGAGACATTAGAATACAGAAGGACTATTCAAATACAGAAGAGCAATTAGAATACAGAAGAGACATTAGAATACAGTAGAGACATTAGAATACAGAAGGACTATTAGAATACAGAAGAGCCATTAGAATACAGAAGAGCCATTAGAATACAGAATGACTATTAGAATACAGAAGAGCCATTAGAATACAGAAGGACTATTAGAATACAGAAGGTCCATTAGAATACAGAAGAGCCATTAGAATACAGAATAGCCATTAGAATATCGAAGGACTATTACAATACAGAGGAGCCATTAGAATACAGAAGGACTTTTAGAATACAGAAGGGCTTTTACAAAACAGAAGGGCTATTAGAATACAGAAGAGCCATTAGAATACAGAAGGACTATTCGAAAACAGAAGAGCCATTAGAATACAGAAGAGACATTAGAATACAGTAGAGACATTAGAATACAGAAGGACTATTCAAATACAGAAGAGCAATTAGAATACAGAAGAGACATTAGAATACAGTAGAGACATTAGAATACAGAAGGACTATTAGAATACAGAAGAGCCATTAGAATACAGAAGAGCCATTAGAATACAGAATGACTATTAGAATACAGAAGAGCCATTAGAATACAGAAGGACTATTAGAATACAGAAGGTCCATTAGAATACAGAAGAGCCATTAGAATACAGAATAGCCATTAGAATATCGAAGGACTATTACAATACAGAGGAGCCATTAGAATACAGAAGGACTATTAGAATACAGAAGGGCTTTTACAATACAGAAGGGCTATTAGAATACAGAAGAGCCATTAGAATACAGAAGAGCCACTAGAATACAGAAGAGCCATTAGAATACAGAAGAGCCATTAGAATACAGAAGAGCCACTAGAATACAGAAGGGCCACTAGAATACAGAAGAGCCATTGGAATACAGAAGAGCCATTAGAATACAGAAGAGCCATTAGAATACAGAAGAACTATTCGAATACAGAAGGACTATTCGAATACAGAAGAGCCACTAGAATACAGTAGAGACATTAGAATACAGAAGAGGCATTAGAATACAGAAGGTCCATTAGAATACAGAAGAGCCATTAGAATACAGAAGGACTATTATAATAGAGAAGTACATTAGAATACAGAATACTCATTAGAATACAGAAGGGCTTTTAGAATACAGAAGGGCTATTAGAATACAGAAGAGGCATTAGAATACAGAAGAGCCACTAGAATACAGAAGAGCCATTGGAATACAGAATAGCCATTAGAATACAGAAGAGCCACTAGAATACAGAAGAGCCATTAGAATACAGAAGGACTATTAGAATACAGAAGGGCTTTTAGAATACAGAAGGGCTATTAGAATACAGAAGAGCCATTAGAATACAGAAGAGCCACTAGAATACAGAAGAGCCATTAGAATACAGAAGAGCCACTAGAATACAGAAGAGCCACTAGAATACAGAAGAAGCCATTGGAATACAGAAGAGCCATTAGAATACAGAAGAGCCATTAGAATACAGAAGGACTATTCGAATACAGAAGGACTATTCGAATACAGAAGAGCCACTAGAATACAGAAGAGCCATTAGAATACAGAACAGCCATTAGAATATCGAAGGACTATTAGAATACAGAAGAGCCATTAGAATACAGAATGACTATTAGAAATACAGAAGAGCCATTAGAATACAGAAGGACTATTAGAATACAGAAGGTCCATTAGAATACAGAAGAGCCATTAGAATACAGATAGCCATTAGAATATCGAAGGACTATTTACAATACAGAGGAGCCATTAGAATACAGGAAGGACTATTAGAATACAGAAGGGCTTTTACAATACAGAAGGGCTATTAGAATACAGAAGAGCCATTAGAATACAGAAGGACTATTCGAAAACAAAGAGCCATTAGAATACAGAAGAGACATTAGAATACAGTAGAGACATTAGAATACAGAAGGACTATTCAAATACAGAAGAGCAATTAGAATACAGAAGAGACATTAGAATACAGTAGAGACATTAGAATACAGAAGGACTATTAGAATACAGAAGAGCCATTAGAATACAGAAGGACTATAGAATACAGAAGGTCCATTAGAATACAGAAGAGCCATTAGAATACAGAATAGCCATTAGAATATCGAAGGACTATTACAATACAGAGGAGCCATTAGAATACAGAAGGACTATTAGAATACAGAAGGGCTTTTACAATACAGAAGGGCTATTAGAATACAGAAGAGCCATTAGAATACAGAAGAGCCACTAGAATACAGAAGAGCCATTAGAATACAGAAGAGCCATTAGAATACAGAAGAGCCACTAGAATACAGAAGGGCCACTAGAATACAGAAGAGCCATTGGAATACAGAAGAGCCATTAGACATACAGAAGAGCCATTAGAATACAGAAGAACTATTCGAATAACAGAAGGACTATTCGAATACAGAAGAGCCACTAGAATACAGAAGAGCCATGAGAATACAGAAGAGACATTAGAATACAGAAGGACTATTAGAATACAGAAGAGACATTAGAATACAGAGGAGCAATTAGAATACAGAAGCATTAGAATACAGAAGGACTATTAGAATACAGAAGAGCCATGAGAATACAGAAGAGCCATTAGAATACAGTAGAGACATTAGAATACAAGAAGAAGGCATTAGAATACAGAAGGTCCATTAGAATACAGAAGAGCCATTAGAATACAGAAGGGCTATTATAATAGAGAAGTACATTAGAATACAGAATACTCATTAGAATACAGAAGAGACATTATAATAGAGAAGACTCATTAGAATACAGAAGAGACATTAGAATACAGAAAAGCCACTAGAATACAGAAGGACTATTAGAATACAGAAGAGCCATTAGAATACAGAAGAGCCACTAGAATACAGAAGAGCAATTAGAATACAGAAGAGCCATTAGAATACAGAAGGACTATTAGAATACAGAAGAGCCATGAGAATACAGAAGAGCCATTAGAATACAGAAGGACTATTCGAAAACAGAAGAGCCATTAGAATACAGAAGAGACATTAGAATACAGTAGAGACATTAGAATACAGAAGGACTATTCAAATACAGAAGAGCAATTAGATACAGAAGAGACATTAGAATACAGTAGAGACATTTAGAATACAGAAGGACTATTAGAATACAGAAGAGCCATTAGAATACAGAAGGACTATTAGAATACAGAAGGCTATTAGAATACAGAAGAGCCATTAGAATACAGAAAGGACTATTAGAATACAGAAGGTCCATTAGAATACAGAAGAGCCATTAGAATACAGAAGGACCATTAGAATACAGAAGACCATTAGAATACAGAAGAGCCATTAGAATACAGAAGGACCATTAGAATACAGAAGGACTATTACAATACAGAAGGCCATTAGAATACAGAAGAGACATTAGAATACAGAAGGACTATTAGAATACAGAAGAGCCATTAGAATACAGAAGAGACATTAGAATACAGAAGAGACATTAGAATACAGAAGGCCATTAGAATACAGAAGAGCCATTAGAATACAGAAGAGACATTAGAATACAGAAGACATTAGAATACAGAAGGACATTAGAATACAGAAGAGACATTAGAATACAGAAGACCATTAGAATACAGAAGAGACTATTAGAATACAGAAGAGCCATTAGAATACAGAAGGACTATTAGAATACAGAAGAGCCATTAGAATACAGAAGAGCCATTAGAATACAGAAGAGCCATTAGAATACAGAAGACCATTAGAATACAGAAGGAGCCATTAGAATACAGAAGGACATTAGAATACAGAAGAGCATTACAATACAGAAGGACTATTAGAATACAGAAGAGCCATTAGAATACAGAAGAGCCATTAGAATACAGAAGAGCCATTAGAATACAGAAGAGCCATTAGAATACAGAAGAGCCACTAGAATACAGAAGAGCCATTAGAATACAGAAGAGCCATTAGAATACAGAAGAGCCATTAGAATACAGAAGAGCCATTAGAATACAGAAGCCATTAGAATACAGAAGGACTATTAGAATACAGAAGAGCCATTAGAATACAGAAGGACTATTAGAATACAGAAGTCCATTAGAATACAGAAGGTCCATTAGAATACAGAAGAGCCATTAGAATACAGAAGAGCCATTAGAATACAGAAGGACATTAGAATACAGAAGAGCCATTAGAATACAGAAGGACTATTAGAATACAGAAGGGCTATTAGAATACAGAAGGGCTATTAGAATACAGAAGAGCCATTAGAATACAGAAGAGCCATTAGAATACAGAAGAGCCATTAGAATACAGAAGAGCCATTAGAATACAGAAGAGCCATTAGAATACAGAAGGGCCATTAGAATACAGAAGAGCCATTAGAATACAGAAGAGCCATTAGAATACAGAAGAGCCATTAGAATACAGAAGAGCTATTAGAATACAGAAGGAGCTATTAGAATACAGAAGAGCCACTAGAATACAGAAGAGCCATTAGAATACAGAAGAGCCATTAGAATACAGAAGAGCCATTAGAATACAGAAGAGCCATTAGAATACAGAAGAGACATTAGAATACAGAAGGACTATTAGAATACAGAAGAGCCATTAGAATACAGAAGAGACATTAGAATACAGAAGAGCCATTAGAATACAGAAGGACATTAGAATACAGAAGAGCCATTAGAATACAGAAGGACTATTAGAATACAGAAGGACATTAGAATACAGAAGACTATTAGAATACAGAAGAGACATTAGAATACAGAAGGACTATTAGAATACAGAAGGGCCATTAGAATACAGAAGGCTATTAGAATACAGAAGAGCCATTAGAATACAGAAGAGCCATTAGAATACAGAAGAGCCATTAGAATACAGAAGAGCCATTAGAATACAGAAGAGCCATTAGAATACAGAAGAGCCATTAGAATACAGAAGGACTATTAGAATACAGAAGGGCATTAGAATACAGAAGGGCTATTAGAATACAGAAGAGCCATTAGAATACAGAAGAGCCATTAGAATACAGAAGAGCCATTAGAATACAGAAGAGCCATTAGAATACAGAAGAGCCATTAGAATACAGAAGAGCCATTAGAATACAGAAGAGCCATTAGAATACAGAAGAGCCATTAGAATACAGAAGGACTATTAGAATACAGAAGTACATTAGAATACAGAAGACTCATTAGAATACAGAAGAGACATTAGAATACAGAAGACCATTAGAATACAGAAGAGACATTAGAATACAGAAGAGCCATTAGAATACAGAAGAGACATTAGAATACAGAAGGACTATTAGAATACAGAAGAGCCATTAGAATACAGAAGAGCCATTAGAATACAGAAGGACATTAGAATACAGAAGAGCCATTAGAATACAGAAGGACTATTAGAATACAGAAGGACTATTAGAATACAGAAGAGCCATTAGAATACAGAAGAGCCATTAGAATACAGAAGACTATTAGAATACAGAAGAGCCATTAGAATACAGAAGGACTATTAGAATACAGAAGGTCCATTAGAATACAGAAGAGCCATTAGAATACAGAATAGCCATTAGAATACAGAAGGACTATTAGAATACAGAGGAGCCATTAGAATACAGAAGGACTATTAGAATACAGAAGGCATTAGAATACAGAAGGGCCATTAGAATACAGAAGAGCCATTAGAATACAGAAGGACTATTCGAAAACAGAAGAGCCATTAGAATACAGAAGAGACATTAGAATACAGTAGAGACATTAGAATACAGAAGGACTATTCAAATACAGAAGAGCAATTAGAATACAGAAGAGACCTTAGAATACAGTAGAGACATTAGAATACAGAAGGACTATTAGAATACAGAAGAGCCATTAGAATACAGAAGGACTATTAGAATACAGAAGGTCCATTAGAATACAGAAGAGCCATTAGAATACAGAATAGCCATTAGAATATCGAAGGACTATTACAATACAGAGGAGCCATTAGAATACAGAAGGACTATTAGAATACAGAAGGGCTTTTACAATACAGAAGGGCTATTAGAATACAGAAGAGCCATTAGAATACAGAAGAGCCACTAGAATACAGAAGAGCCATTAGAATACAGAAGAGCCATTAGAATACAGAAGAGCCACTAGAATACAGAAGGGCCACTAGAATACAGAAGAGCCATTGGAATACAGAAGAGCCATTAGAATACAGAAGAGCCATTAGAATACAGAAGAACTATTCGAATACAGAAGGACTATTCGAATACAGAAGAGCCACTAGAATACAGAAGAGCCATGAGAATACAGAAGAGACATTAGAATACAGAAGGACTATTAGAATACAGAAGAGACATTAGAATACAGAGGAGCAATTAGAATACAGAAGAGCCATTAGAATACAGAAGGACTATTAGAATACAGAAGAGCCATGAGAATACAGAAGAGCCATTAGAATACAGTAGAGACATTAGAATACAGAAGAGGCATTAGAATACAGAAGGTCCATTAGAATACAGAAGAGCCATTAGAATACAGAAGGGCTATTATAATAGAGAAGTACATTAGAATACAGAATACTCATTAGAATACAGAAGAGACATTATAATAGAGAAGACTCATTAGAATACAGAAGAGACATTAGAATACAGAAAAGCCACTAGAATACAGAAGGACTATTAGAATACAGAAGAGCCATTAGAATACAGAAGAGCCACTAGAATACAGAAGAGCAATTAGAATACAGAAGAGCCATTAGAATACAGAAGGACTATTAGAATACAGAAGAGCCATGAGAATACAGAAGAGCCATTAGAATACAGAAGGACTATTCGAAAACAGAAGAGCCATTAGAATACAGAAGAGACATTAGAATACAGTAGAGACATTAGAATACAGAAGGACTATTCAAATACAGAAGAGCAATTAGAATACAGAAGAGACATTAGAATACAGTAGAGACATTAGAATACAGAAGGACTATTAGAATACAGAAGAGCCATTAGAATACAGAAGAGCCATTAGAATACAGAATGACTATTAGAATACAGAAGAGCCATTAGAATACAGAAGGACTATTAGAATACAGAAGGTCCATTAGAATACAGAAGAGCCATTAGAATACAGAATAGCCATTAGAATATCGAAGGACTATTACAATACAGAGGAGCCATTAGAATACAGAAGGACTTTTAGAATACAGAAGGGCTTTTACAAAACAGAAGGGCTATTAGAATACAGAAGAGCCATTAGAATACAGAAGGACTATTCGAAAACAGAAGAGCCATTAGAATACAGAAGAGACATTAGAATACAGTAGAGACATTAGAATACAGAAGGACTATTCAAATACAGAAGAGCAATTAGAATACAGAAGAGACATTAGAATACAGTAGAGACATTAGAATACAGAAGGACTATTAGAATACAGAAGAGCCATTAGAATACAGAAGAGCCATTAGAATACAGAATGACTATTAGAATACAGAAGAGCCATTAGAATACAGAAGGACTATTAGAATACAGAAGGTCCATTAGAATACAGAAGAGCCATTAGAATACAGAATAGCCATTAGAATATCGAAGGACTATTACAATACAGAGGAGCCATTAGAATACAGAAGGACTATTAGAATACAGAAGGGCTTTTACAATACAGAAGGGCTATTAGAATACAGAAGAGCCATTAGAATACAGAAGAGCCACTAGAATACAGAAGAGCCATTAGAATACAGAAGAGCCATTAGAATACAGAAGAGCCACTAGAATACAGAAGGGCCACTAGAATACAGAAGAGCCATTGGAATACAGAAGAGCCATTAGAATACAGAAGAGCCATTAGAATACAGAAGAACTATTCGAATACAGAAGGACTATTCGAATACAGAAGAGCCACTAGAATACAGTAGAGACATTAGAATACAGAAGAGGCATTAGAATACAGAAGGTCCATTAGAATACAGAAGAGCCATTAGAATACAGAAGGACTATTATAATAGAGAAGTACATTAGAATACAGAATACTCATTAGAATACAGAAGGGCTTTTAGAATACAGAAGGGCTATTAGAATACAGAAGAGGCATTAGAATACAGAAGAGCCACTAGAATACAGAAGAGCCATTGGAATACAGAATAGCCATTAGAATACAGAAGAGCCACTAGAATACAGAAGAGCCATTAGAATACAGAAGGACTATTAGAATACAGAAGGGCTTTTAGAATACAGAAGGGCTATTAGAATACAGAAGAGCCATTAGAATACAGAAGAGCCACTAGAATACAGAAGAGCCATTAGAATACAGAAGAGCCACTAGAATACAGAAGAGCCACTAGAATACAGAAGAGCCATTGGAATACAGAAGAGCCATTAGAATACAGAAGAGCCATTAGAATACAGAAGGACTATTCGAATACAGAAGGACTATTCGAATACAGAAGAGCCACTAGAATACAGAAGAGCCATTAGAATACAGAACAGCCATTAGAATATCGAAGGACTATTAGAATACAGAAGAGCCATTAGAATAAAGAAGGACTATTAGAATACAGAAGGGCTTTTAGAATACAGAAGGGCTATTAGAATACAGAAAGGCTATTAGAATACAGAAGGTCCATTAGAATACAGAAGAGCCATTAGAATACAGAAGGACTATTCAAATACAGAAGAGCCATTAGAATACAGAAGAGACATGATAATACAGAAGGGCCATTAGAATACAGAAGGACTATTCG
This sequence comes from Oncorhynchus kisutch, assembly GCF_002021735.2. Classification (NCBI taxonomy): domain Eukaryota; kingdom Metazoa; phylum Chordata; class Actinopteri; order Salmoniformes; family Salmonidae; genus Oncorhynchus; species Oncorhynchus kisutch. Next base: position 39,831,127 of record NC_034196.2, on the reverse strand, counting down.
AATACAGAAGCGCCATTAGAATACAGTAGAGACATTAGAATACCGAAGGACTATTAGAATACAGAAGAGCCATTAGAATACAGTAGAGACATTAGAATACAGAAGAGGCATTAGAATACAGAAGGTCCATTAGAATACAGAAGAGCCATTAGAATACAGAAGGGCTATTAGAATAGAGAAGTACATTAGAATACAGAATACTCATTAGAATACAGAAGAGACATTATAATAGAGAAGACTCATTAGAATACAGAAGAGACATTAGAATACAGAAAAGCCACTAGAATACAGAAGGACTATTAGAATACAGAAGAGCCATTAGAATACAGAAGAGCCACTAGAATACAGAAGAGCAATTAGAATACAGAAGAGCCATTAGAATACAGAAGGACTATTAGAATACAGAAGAGCCATGAGAATACAGAAGAGCCATTAGAATACAGAAGGACTATTCGAAAACAGAAGAGCCATTAGAATACAGAAGAGACATTAGAATACAGTAGAGACATTAGAATACAGAAGGACTATTCAAATACAGAAGAGCAATTAGAATACAGAAGAGACATTAGAATACAGTAGAGACATTAGAATACAGAAGGACTATTAGAATACAGAAGAGCCATTAGAATACAGAAGAGCCATTAGAATACAGAATGACTATTAGAATACAGAAGAGCCATTAGAATACAGAAGGACTATTAGAATACAGAAGGTCCATTAGAATACAGAAGGTCCATTAGAATACAGAAGAGCCATTAGAATACAGAATAGCCATTAGAATATCGAAGGACTATTACAATACAGAGGAGCCATTAGAATACAGAAGGACTATTAGAATACAGAAGGGCTTTTACAATACAGAAGGGCTATTAGAATACAGAAGAGCCATTAGAATACAGAAGAGCCACTAGAATACAGAAGAGCCATTAGAATACAGAAGAGCCATTAGAATACAGAAGAGCCACTAGAATACAGAAGGGCCACTAGAATACAGAAGAGCCATTGGAATACAGAAGAGCCATTAGAATACAGAAGAGCCATTAGAATACAGAAGAACTATTCGAATACAGAAGGACTATTCGAATACAGAAGAGCCACTAGAATACAGAAGAGCCATTAGAATACAGTAGAGACATTAGAATACAGAAGGACTATTCAAATACAGAAGAGCCATGAGAATACAGAAGAGACATTAGAATACAGAAGGACTATTAGAATACAGAAGAGACATTAGAATACAGTAGAGACATTAGAATACAGAAGAGGCATTAGAATACAGAAGGTACATTAGAATACAGAAGAGCCATTAGAATACAGAAGGACTATTATAATAGAGAAGTACATTAGAATACAGAATACTCATTAGAATACAGAAGAGACATTATAATAGAGAAGGACTATTAGAATACAGAAGGGCTTTTAGAATACAGAAGGGCTATTAGAATACAGAAGAGGCATTAGAATACAGAAGAGCCACTAGAATACAGAAGAGCCATTGGAATACAGAATAGCCATTAGAATACAGAAGAGCCACTAGAATACAGAAGAGCCATTAGAATACAGAAGGACTATTAGAATACAGAAGGGCTTTTAGAATACAGAAGGGCTATTAGAATACAGAAGAGCCATTAGAATACAGAAGAGCCACTAGAATACAGAAGAGCCATTAGAATACAGAAGAGCCACTAGAATACAGAAGAGCCATTAGAATACAGAAGAGCCACTAGAATACAGAAGAGCCACTAGAATACAGAAGAGCCATTGGAATACAGAAGGACTATTATAATAGAGAAGTACATTATAATACAGAATACTCATTAGAATACAGAAGAGACATTATAATAGAGAAGACTCTTTAGAATACAGAAGAGACATTAGAATACAGAAAAGCCACTAGAATACAGTAGAGACATTAGAATACAGAAGGACTAATAGAATACAGAAGAGCCATTAGAATACAGAAGAGCCATTAGAATACAGAATGACTATTAGAATACAGAAGAGCCATTAGAATACAGAAGGACTATTAGAATACAGAAGGTCCATTAGAATACAGAAGAGCCATTAGAATACAGAACAGCCATTAGAATATCGAAGGACTATTAGAATACAGAAGAGCCATTAGAATACAGAAGGACTATTAGAATACAGAAGGGCTTTTAGAATACAGAAGGGCTATTAGAATACAGAAAGGCTATTAGAATACAGAAGGTCCATTAGAATACAGAAGAGCCATTAGAATACAGAAGGACTATTCGAATACAGAAGAGCCATTAGAATACAGTAGAGACATTAGAATACCGAAGGACTATTAGAATACAGAAGGGCCATTAGAATACAGAAGGACTATTAGAATACAGAAGGGCCATTAGAATACAGAAGGACTATTAGAATACAGAAGGGCTATTAGAATAGAGAAGGACTATTAGAATACAGAAAGGCTATTAGAATACAGAAGGTCCATTAGAATACAGAAGATCCATTAGAATACAGAAGGACTATTAGAATACAGAAGAGCCATTAGAATACAGAATGACTATTAGAATACAGAAGAGCCATTAGAATACAGAAGGACTATTAGAATACAGAAGGTCCATTAGAATACAGAAGAGCCACTAGAATACAGAATAGCCATTAGAATATCGAAGGACTATTAGAATACAGAAGAGCCATTAGAATACAGAAAGACTATTAGAATACAGAAGGGCTTTTAGAATACAGAAGGGCTATTAGAATACAGAAGGACTATTAGAATACAGAAGAGACATTAGAATACAGAAGAGCCATTAGAATACAGAAGGACTATTAGAATACAGAAAGGCTATTAGAATACAGAAGGTCCATTAGAATACAGAAGAGCCATTAGAATACAGAAGGACTATTAGAATACAGAATAGCCATTATAATACAGAAGAGCCATTAGAATACAGAAGGACTATTCAAATACAGAAGAGCCATTAGAATACAGAAGAGACATTAGAATACAGAAGAGCCATGATAATACAGAAGGGCCATTAGAATACAGAAGGACTATTCGAATACAGAAGCGCCATTAGAATACAGTAGAGACATTAGAATACCGAAGGACTATTAGAATACAGAAGGGCCATTAGAATACAGAAGGACTATTAGAATACAGAAGGGCTATTAGAATAGAGAAGGACTATTAGAATACAGAAAGGCTATTAGAATACAGAAGGTCCATTAGAATACAGAAGAGCCATTAGAATACAGAAGGACTATTAGAATACAGAAGAGCCACTAGAATACAGAAGAGCCATTAGAATACAGAAGAGCAATTAGAATACAGAAGAGCCATTAGAATACAGAAGGACTATTAGAATACAGAAGAGCCATGAGAATACAGAAGAGACTTTAGAATACAGTAGAGACATTAGAATAAAGAAGAGGCATTAGAATACAGAAGGTCCATTAGAATACAGAAGAGCCATTAGAATACAGAAGGACTATTAGAATAGAGAAGTACATTAGAATACAGAATACTCATTAGAATACAGAAGAGACATTATAATAGAGAAGACTCATTAGAATACAGAAGAGACATTAGAATACAGAAAAGCCACTAGAATACAGAAGGACTATTAGAATACAGAAGAGCCATTAGAATACAGAAGAGCCACTAGAATACAGAAGAGCAATTAGAATACAGAAGAGCCATTAGAATACAGAAGGACTATTAGAATACAGAAGAGCCATGAGAATACAGAAGAGCCATTAGAATACAGAAGGACTATTCGAAAACAGAAGTACTATTCGAATACAGAAGAGCCACTAGAATACAGAAGAGCCATTAGAATACAGTAGAGACATTAGAATACAGAAGGACTATTCAAATACAGAAGAGCCATGAGAATACAGAAGAGACATTAGAATACAGAAGGACTATTAGAATACAGAAGAGACATTAGAATACAGTAGAGACATTAGAATACAGGAGAGGCATTAGAATACAGAAGGACTATTAGAATAGAGAAGTACATTAGAATACAGAATACTCATTAGAATACAGAAGAGACAATATAATAGAGAAGACTCATTAGAATACAGAAGAGACATTAGAATACAGAAAAGCCACTAGAATACAGAAGGACTATTAGAATACAGAAGGACTATTAGAATACAGAAGAGCCATTAGAATACAGAAGAGCCATGAGAATACAGAAGAGCCATTAGAATACAGAAGGACTATTCGAAAACAGAAGAGCCATTAGAATACAGAAGAGACATTAGAATACAGTAGAGACATTAGAATACAGAAGGACTATTCGGATACAGAAGAGCAATTAGAATACAGAAGAGCCATTAGAATACAGAAGGACTATTAGAATACAGAAGGGCTTTTAGAATACAGAAGGGCTATTAGAATACAGAAGAGCCATTGGAATACAGAAGAGCCACTAGAATACAGAAGAGCCATTAGAATACAGAAGAGCCATTAGAATACAGAAGAGCCATTAGAATACAGAAGGACTATTATAATAGAGAAGTACATTAGAATACAGAAGACTCATTAGAATACAGAAGAGACATTAGAATAGAGAATACTCATTTGAATACAGAAGAGACATTAGAATACAGAAAAGCCACTAGAATACAGAAGGACTATTAGAATACAGAAGAGCCATTAGAATACAGAAGAGCCGCTAGAATTCTAATGTCACATTTTGAGGTCTGTAATGGTCTGACATGTCAGACACATTATATCACCCAGCTCCTGTTCCGTCTGCCTAGAGGTTGGTGGGGTCCAGACAATGTGTTATTACACACAAACACAGAAGTAGATCTCAAGCTTAAAATCAAACGTTCTCCTGTTCACAAACTGTAGTCCTACAAGCAGTCTTTTTTTTCCCCCTTAACTAACTAACTATGATAACTATGATACAGTGTAAAGGTCATTTTTATACTTTTTTGGCCCAGTGACTGTGTTGGCCTAAAAAACTAACACAAAAGGCCTCAGTGCTCTTTAATCAGTAGCAGATTCCATCAGTCAAACAGTTCCAAAGGAACAAGGGTCCAGGTGAACAGGTCGATGGAAGGGGATGAAAGGGTTCAGGGGGAGGGAAC